>NC_090231.1:5816975-5826975 GCF_024489055.1 Chanodichthys erythropterus | reverse complement strand
ACTATTTTTTAATGTTTTTGAAAAGTCTCTTATGCTCATTAAGGATGCATTTATTTGATCAAAAATACAGAAAAAAACAGTAATATTGTGAAATATTATTTCAGTTTAAAATAATGGTTTTCTATTTTAATATACTTTGAAATATAATTTATTCCTGTGATCAAAGCTGAATTTTCAGCATCATTATTCCAGTCTTCAGTGTCACATGATCCTTCAGAAATCATTCTAATATGATGATTTATTATTAATGTTAATAATTATTATCAATTCATATTCAGGATTCTTTGATGAATAAAAAGTTTAAAAAAAAATAATTTATTTTAAATAGAAATCTTTTATAACAATATACACTACTACACTATTTTGGGGTCAGTAATTTTTTTTTTTTTTGAATAAAATTAATACTTTTATTCATCAAGGATGTGTTCAATTTGAAAAAAAGTGATAGTAAAGACTTATATTGTTAAAAAAGATTTATATTTTGAATAAAATATTCTTTTAAACTTTTTATCAATGAATCCTAAAAAAAAACATCACTGTTTCAAACATTGATATTAAATCATCATATTAGAATGATTTCTGAAGGATCATGTGACACTGAAGACTGCAGTAATGATGCTTTGCATCACAGAAATAAATGACATTTTACTATATATCCACATAGAAAATCTATTTTACATTGTAATAATATTTCACATTATTACTGTTTTTACTGTATTTTTGATCAAATAAATGCAGCATTGATGAGCAGTAGGAACTTCTTCCAAAAACATTAAAAATGGTAATGTTTCCAAACTCTTGACCAGTACTGTATATAACATTAATAATATATGACATTGTGAAAATATATTTTGCACCGCTACATTGTTTTTATTCGTGTCTTACCCAGGGTGAGGTTCTTGGCGGTGATGTCAGAGCAGGGCTGGTAGTACTGCACCAACCAGGCGATGCCCACCACCGCATACACCAGCTCCACCAGCAGGATGGCTGCAGACAGGAGGAACAAGTAATGACAAGCGTTGATTTAAGGCCTCATTACATAGAGTATGGGTTTTCATTTTAAGTGCAATGTGATTTTATGATGAAACAATGCAACCCCATAAAAAATCTTGTTATGACAAGCATCAGTATTATTATTGCTCATCATTTTCACACCTCTGTAACCTGTCACTCACATGAGATCCACCAATAGCAAACCACTGCCATCCAATCAACTCTTCACGGACAAAATCAAGTCCCGCCCTACATTTGTTCTTGTTTGAGAAGCCATTTCACTTGGACATAGGTCAAAATTTTCCATTTCCATTTCAACACAGCTGACTTATGAGATCCTAACACACTGAAATAACTTTTTTTTGTGGTTGTCTTTATGGTAAAAGTGCAAGTGTGTGTCTTACCCAGCCGTATATAGAGCACGTACTGCACCGCCTCTCTGGGTTGTGTGTACAGGATGCTGCCTCTCATGCTCAGCCACATGATGGCGCTCTCGCAGATCAGACAGCTGACCAGGATGCCAAGGTAACCGCGACCGTGATCCACCAGCGTGACCGAGCATGACTGCTCTGAACTGTACGGCAGCCCAAAGAGAACCACGGACAGAACCACCAGCCTGCCGGAAGAGCACAGCCACAATATCACATGAGCGTACAAATGATCCCACACACCTCGGAAATGTGATATTTATGACATCAAAGTGATTTTTGGTAGACAGTTGAACATGCTGTACAATTTCATACTCTTCTGACTTCTTAAAACAAAAATAGTTTATTTAGTTATTCTTGGGATTTAAAGGGATAGTTCACCCAAAAATGAAAATTATCCCATGATTTACTCATCCTCAAGCCATCCTAGGTGTATATGATTATCTTCTTTCCGTCAAACACAGTTGGAGTTATATTAATAAATTGGCTCTCCCAAGCTTTATTATGAGAATGAATGGGGCTCGAGGTTTTGAAGCCCAAAAAAGTGCATCCATCCATCATAAAAGTAATCCAGGGGCTTAATAAAGGCCTTCTGAAATGAAGCGACTGGATTTTGTAAGAAAAATATCCTGATTTAAAACTTCTGATGCGATGCATGATGTAGCATGTAGGATTGTCGTAAGCTTAGGGCTGGACAACAAACTCAAGCTCCTCTTCTCTTATATCGAAATCCTCAGACATTTCTCTTTAAAATTTCTCATGTGGACTTCTAACTCATGGCTGGTGTTTTGCTTTGCTCTATCCTCTGCGCTTTTGTGTTCGTCAATGCGTCATGAGTCGGGTCAGAGATTACTCAAAACATGAGGGCTCGTATCATAAACATTTCAAAACTCTGCTCTCTTTTGTCACGTCATTGTCTTTATTTTTCATATTGCTGGCTTCTCTGGCAGATCACACTATAAATAAATGCATAATCGCTTTTTTAAGGCCCTCCTTGTTTACTTACGTATGGCAGCGCGCTGTGTGTGTTGCCATGTCTGTGATTTTCCAGCAGAATTGGGTTACTTTTTCACTGTTGCCACGGGTTGTTTTGTAACTCAGTGGGTTGAAGTGACCGCACTAAATTGATATTTAACCCCTGGAATGCGTTTTTACTGGGATACCCCATGGAACGTGATTAGGCTAGTTTTGGACAAGTTTTGAGAAGAAATTGAGTGGATTTTGTGGTAAAAACCTGGCAACCCCATTTGTATCATTCTTTTGCGCATGCAGGTCAGTTCAGAACCATGATGAAATCTGATATTGGCCACATTTAAAACAACAATGTGAACAGCTATACAAAAAAATCAGATCGGAAATGAGCATTAAGGCTCGCAGTGTGAACAAAGCCTTTTATGATGGATGGATGCAATGGATGCAATGCAAACCTCGAGCCTCATTCACTCCCATTATAAAGCTTGGAACAGCCAGAATATTTTTTAATATAACTCCGATTGTGTTCATCTGAAAGAAGACAGTCACATACACCTAGGATGGCTTAAGGGTGAGTAAATCATGGGATAATTTTCATTTTTGGTTGAACTATCCCTTTAAGAATCGACATTAGTTCATAAAAATGAGAACAGATTAAAATCGAGAAATCAATATTTTTTACCCTGGGCTGCTGCCCCTTTAAATCTTGCACTCCCTGCCCCCCCCGAGCTCTCGACTATAATACAGTGCATTTACAAAGTTCACACAGCTAATATAACCCTCAAATGGATCTTTACAAGATGTTCGTCATGCATGCTGTAAGCATGCTTCGGGTCATGTGAGTATAGTATTTATTTGGGTGTTTATATTTGATTCTGAATGAATTTGAGGCTACACACTATACTATTGGAGAGATTTATAAAGAATGAAGTTGTGTTTATGAATTATACAGACTGCAAGTGTTTAATAATGAAAATAGCGACGGCGCTTGTCTCCGTGAATACAGTAATAAACGATGGTAACTTTAACCACATTTAACAGCACATTAGCAACATGCTAACGAAACATTTAGAAAGACAATTTACAAATATCACTAAAAATATGTTATCATGGATCATGTCAGTTATTATTGCTCCATCTGCCATTTTTCGCTGTTGTTCTTGCTGGCTTACCTAGTCTGATGATTCAGCTGTGCACAGATCCAGACGTTAATACTGGCTGCCCTTGTGTAATGCCTTGAACATGGGCTGGCATATGCAAATATTGGGGGCATACATATTAATGATCCCGACTGTTACGTATGTTGAGATTCGGCTGTTCTTCTGAGGTCTTTTAAACAAATGAGATTTATATAAGAAGGAGGAAACAATGTAGTTTGAAACTCACTGTATGTCATTTCCATGTACTGAACTCTTGTTATTTAACTATGCAGAGGTAAATTCAATTTTTGATTCTAGGGCACCTTTAAATCGAGCTGTTTGTGTTTTTGATGTAAATTCATGAAGTTGACCAATTTCATGTAGAACGAGCAGATCTGACTTGTGTGTAAACTCCTTCTCCTATTTAAACTGTCACATTTAAGTAACTGTTACAGTTTACATAAGCATTGATTTGGGAACAATTTACACATAAATTTCATCTGCTTGTGTTTCATGAATGAAGTCCAACAGACATCGTAACAAGCAATCATTTGATTCCATATTTTATTTATTTTGAAAGGTTAACATTACTTAAAATATGAGTGCACTTAAAAATAAAAAAGTTACATCATAATACAACTGAAAAATGTTCAGGAACTGCTGTTATTATGCATGACAGAATCTTTAAAATCACCTCTTAAGACTTTTATTGACATCAGGTCTGGTTATAAGAGCTTATTTTCAGTTATTTACTGGTTTAATCGTTTCATTTCTGAACAAATGCAGATCAAACTGTGTGCAGATAAACACAGACTCACCATATGCAGTGTAGTATGAACAGGAAGAAAGCCGGCAACACCAGGTCATCACTGCCGACTGACCAGCGTCGCCGAAACAGTACCATGCCCGGCATCACTGCCCTGAAACACACACATTAACACACTCCAGTTACAGACCGCCCGACACACGCAACTCACACAGAAAGACTCCACATTCACCACTTCTTCATTTCTGCATTAAAGACGAGAGTGTAACACAAGGCCAAAGGAGAAGAAAACAGCACTGACTCTGTTGCAGTCCTCAGCTTTGCCTTACATTCAAGACAGAACGACAGCTTTTCCACACAGAATAGGACAATATTCCTGTAAATAAATAGTTCAATAGAAAAAAAGGAAAATTCTGCCATTTACTCAACCTCACCATCAATATATATAACACCATTCAAGTTCATTTTTGGGTGATCTATTTCTATAATTGTGCATCAGAGATCGAAACTGCTTCTGGTCTGATAGAAATGAGAGAGAGAGAGAGAGAGAGAAAGAGAGAGAGAGAGGAGAAATTGGACATTATTAAAGAGGAAAGGAAATGCAAAAGAGGAACTGACCCAAGAGAATGTTAACAGAAAAAGAAACCAATATTTGTTAAGTGTAATGTAAACTGTTGTAAATTAAACCATTTTATTCACCTGTTACTGAATATGTGTTGATCTAAATAGTGTATAAACTACTAGGGTATAAAGAAACATTCAGAAAGAGGTGCAAAAAATGGAGGAAAAAAAAAAAAAAAACACACAAAATAAAATAATTTTATACATACAATTTAATAACACACATTATTTTCATATCATTTTATCGTGATAATTTTTGCAAACAACAATTACTTTGATAAATCTAAAAAAGCCAAGCAAATATATATATATATATATATCAGCCAAAATTTTTATATATATATATATATATATACACCCATTCTAATATGATGATTTACTGCTCAAGAAACATTTCTGATTATTATTATCAATCATTTTCAGGATAATATTCTGTAATGAATAGAAAGTTCAAAAGAACATTTCCCCAAAATAGAAAACTTTTGTAACATTATACACTACTGTTCAAAAGTTTTAAGATTTCTTTTTGGAAATAAATTAAAACACTCAACAAAAAAAATTAAAAATTTAAGCCTTTTTTCAAGATTTTCAAGCATTTTAGTTAATAGTAAAATTCCATCAAATTCAACTGAATAATCCTTACACATTTTAATTGAATAATCCTTACATATTTTTAAATAAGGATTATTCCATTCAATTTGATGGAATTTTATTATTCACTGAAATGCATAAATCTCAAAAAAAAATGCTTCATTAGGGCCCGAGCACCGATGGTGTGAGGACCCTATTGGAATTGCTCAGCTAAAATTTTCTTCTTCTCCAAAATGAATCGCATTTTTTGAGGGCCTAAACGTTCTCAAAAACTCATGAAACTTTGCACACGTGTCAGAAGTGGTGAAAATTTACATCTGATATGGGTTTCAGAATTAGGTGTGGCAAAATGGCTCGATAACGCCACCTACAAAATTTCAATTAAGCGCCC
Source organism: Chanodichthys erythropterus (assembly GCF_024489055.1). Lineage (NCBI taxonomy): Eukaryota > Metazoa > Chordata > Actinopteri > Cypriniformes > Xenocyprididae > Chanodichthys > Chanodichthys erythropterus. The sequence goes on along the minus strand of NC_090231.1, from coordinate 5,821,074 downwards.
TTCGTGCTATGTTTCACGTACAGTTATGAAATTCGGTAGACAGATGTAACAGCCCAATACCTACAAAAAATCCCCTGGGTGCAAAGTTTGTAAACCCAACAGGAAGTGAGATATTTTGCATTTTCTCTACAAAATTTTGTCAGTTTTTGCCATTTTCACATGTTGGACTTTAACGAACTTCTCCTAGAGCTTTAATCAGGTCAACATCATATTTGGTCAGTCTAATCTAAAGGCCTTTGAGACGTTAAATTGCGAAGATCTAGAGTTTTCACTGAAGGGCGTGTCCGTGGCGGCCTGACAAAGTTCGATGTTTCGCCATGAAACAGGAAGTTGTTGTAACTCGGGCATACAATGTCTGATCTGCCCCAAACTTCACATGTTTTATTAGTCCTGACCTGAAGACATCTATATGACAATATTCAGTTACAGTCATAGCGCCACCTGGGGGCAACAGGAAATTACATGTTTTACACTGTGATTAACTCCTCCTAGAGATTTAATCAGATCAATGTCATTTTTGGTCAGTCTAATCTTAAGACCTTAGCAATGATAAATATCAAAGATCTTGAGTTTTCGCTGAAGGGCGTGTCTGTGGCGGACTGACAAAGTCTGATATTTCGCCATGAAAGAGGAAGCTGTTGTAACCCAAACATCACATGAGTGATAAAAGTCCTGGCCTAAAGACATCTATATGACAATATTCAGTTAGCTATAGCGCCACCTGTTGGCAGCAGGAAGTGTGACACTTTTACATGATTTTGCCATAATTCTCCTGTATTTAATCGCTTACATGCATGTTACCCACTGTTCGTTGTTTTCCTGAGGCCAACGGGTGGCGGTGAGCCCGGGTGCGAGGGCCCTTTCATCGCTGCTTGCAGCTTTAATTTTTTCTGCAGTTTTATTCAGCAAGGATGCACTAAATTGATCAAAAGTGACAGTAATGACATTTATAATGTTAAGATTACTATTTCAAATAAATGCTGTTCTTTTGAACTTTATATTCATTAAAGAATCCTGAAAAAAAACTGTACACTACTTTGTCAAATGTTTCTTGAGCAGCAAATCATCATATTACAATGATTTCTAAAGGATCATGTGACACTTAAGACTGAAAATAATAATTTTGCTGCTTGTTCAAATTACTTAATTAAAATGAGCAACAATTCCTACACATTTTGTCCCAACTTAATTTCATTGTGTTAAATCCACTTAAATATATCTAATATTGAAGTTTACCTAATCCGTTTGTGTTGGGATTACATGAATGAATTTTGTTGCATTAACTGAAAGTGGGTGGTGCTTGTTAGTTCCCAACATGCATTGCATAAGAGAGAAAATGTTGAAATAAGATGTTATTTTATTTGTTTTGCAGTAAGATAAAAACGGGATGCTTGATATTGTTTAATACTGTTCAGTGTTCACTTATACTGGAATTATTAGAATGTTTCACTGGGTTACCATTATGGAGAATAGTGGAGCATTTGCTAAGGCTGTGGACAGGCACTTAACATTCATTTGCTACTTTGTGCTGAAAGTTAGCATTTATACAGATATGTGATGTACATTGTTGTGTAAGTGTTCAAGAAAATGGGACCCACTTTATATTAAGTGGCCTTAACTACTATGTACTTACATTTCAATGAATCGTTTGATACAATGCACTTATTGTGTACATACATATTTTTACATGGTACTTATATTTTAAAATCACCTGCATGTAATTACATTTGTAATTAATTTTTGTAATTACATTTATAATTACACTATTGACCCTTCCCTTAACCCTTACCCCTACCCTTAAACCTACCCATACCACCAAAGCTTTCCCTAACCTTACCCGTATCCCACCTCAATAGCTGCAAATGTGTTTTGCAATTCAATATGAACCCAATAAGTACATTGTACTTATTTTTTTTTAATGTAAGTACATAGCAGTTAAGGCCACTTAATATAAAGTGGGACCAGAAAATGCAATAAAAAAAAAAATAGTATTATAAAAGAAAGTAGTGTGTGCAATATTGTTAGCTACACAGCAAAATCCCCAGAGTTAAATCAACTCTGCTCAGAGTACATATGGTCCCTCTCTAAATAGTGTTAAAATAACACTGAAGCAGAGTTTAAATTTAATGAGATAATTAAGCAATTAATTAAGTAATGATTGCGCATTAGTGATGAACACCTGCTGTTAACAAGCAGAATCACAGAAGAAATAAGAAAAAAACACAAGAACTATAAGTGACTTAAGTCACAGCCTTATTAATTGCTTATTTATCTCATTAACTTTAATTATGCTTCAGTGTTACTTTAACACTATTTAGAGAGGGACCAAGATTTTTTTTCCACTGAAGACTGGAGTAATGATGCTGAATATTCAGCTCTGCATCACAGAAATAAATTACATTTTAAAATATATTCAGACAGAAAACAGCTATTTTAAATTGTGATAATATTTCACAATATTACAGTTTTTTTTTTTTTTGTATTTTTAATCAAATAATTTTACAGATCCCAAACTTTTGAACAGCATTGTATAAATATTTATCGATTAGTTGTAGCAGCCCTACTCAAAGATTTGGTCAAATCTCAACCCTTGTGTTAGCAACACCAGTTATGCTTGCCTCAGCAATCACCATTAACTACAAGACGAAAACAAACAGAGCGAGGGCTACTGATGGTTTCCATAGATACCACTTCCAGTCCAGACACTGCAACGCTCTGACCCAGCAAACTTTCATTGTCAAGCAAAATTACTCTATTTACAACACAAATCTCACCGATCAACAGGTACTGTGAGAGTACACAGATGATGTCCTCGTTTGACTGTGTTGTGGAGACAAAACTAGATGGCTGATGTATGATAATAATACAGGATGTGACGGCCATGTGTTTTGTTGATGTTTTTATGGATCGGGGTAAAGGAACACACCCTGGCAAAGCACTTCCCCAAAATATCTGTGCTTTTTTGTGGAAAAAGTCAACATGAAATCAGCACTGAATGTGTGGCTTCATCATTCAAGTACGCACAACAGTAATAGTGATGCTTGGGCCACTTATAATGATCATTTTTAAACAGGTTTTGTCATCATTTGTTTAAACAAATATTTCCGCCCCAAACTCACGCCATTGGTAGAGCCAGAAGCTGACACGGCAAACTCCTTAAACAAATACAGCAATACTCCAAAAGCTCTCTGTTTTGGAAATTCGACATAAAATGGCTGACTTTTATTTTAACATCAAAAAAATGGCACTTTACCTTTAAATCAGTGATCTTAAGATACTAGTTAATCATTCTCCTTCCCAACAGAGCTGGCTGATAAAGCGACAGATTGCAAATGGTTTCACTGCAGCTGTACAAGAACACAGTCTATCACACTGTTAGCTGTTCATCAGCTCTCAATCTTCCCATTTCTTTTCACACCTGCGTCTCTCCGTTTCTCTCTTCCATCCTTCTATCCATGCACATCCCTAAAACCAAACACAAGTATGATGAAGCCAGTCTGGAGGACACCACAGATGGCTAAATCACTCGTTAACTTAAAGTAAATACAAAACGACATTCATTCTCATTATATAAACATCCTGCTGCTCACATCCTCAGGAAGGTAAGAATAAACCCATGTGGCAACAGAGATCTTGTATTGTGGTACGCAAGTTATGTCGTCTGTCGCTTTAAATACTGGAGCTTGTTAAAGCAGGATGGATTCTGATTGGCTGTCATTCATCAGCTGGAAAAAACGTTCTGAAAGTGACTATAAAGATATTGTTTCTCTGTGTTGTTACAAACCAACTTTGGGTCAAATGTGGACAAACCCAGCCGTTGGGTTAAAAATGTAAGAATAAGGGTCTTATCTAGCAAAACGATCAGTCAAAATTATATACTTTTTGACCACAAATGCTCGTCTTGTACTGCTCTGCGATGCACCACGCATTATGTAATCATGTTGGAAAGGTCAGTAAGTGGAAGTATTGCAGTAGGGTGAAAAATTCTAATTTTCTCCTCCAACTTCAAAATCGCCCGACATCGTTGTTTTACCTTTTTTTTTGTAAAGGCCGTCTTTGCACATTCGCTTAGTAAACACTGGATCGGTACTTCTGCCTA